>NW_024096521.1:0-2892 GCF_016545835.1 Crotalus tigris
CATTAGGATTAAAGCAAGAAGGGTCCCTTTTGCTTTAAAAAGTAAGATTGACACTGAATTAGACAAACTAATCCAACAGGGAATCCTAGAACCTGTTGATTCCAGCCCGTGGGAGACCCCCATTGTCACGCCTCTAAAGGCAACTGGGGACATTCGCATTTGTGCTGATTACAAATGCACACTCAATACGGCATTGCAGCAACATGCCTATCCTGTTCCTGTGGTCAGTCACATCCTGGCCTCTCTCAAGGGGGGGCGTGTTTTTGCAAAGCTTGACCTAGCTCAAGCATATCAACAGCTGCCTGTTGATGATGATGCTGCCATAGCTCAGACAATTGTGACCCACAGGGGAGCCTTTAAAGTAAAAAGGCTACAGTTTGGAGTAAATGTCGCTCCTGGGATTTTCCAAAGCGTAATGGAAAACACACTACGAGGTATACCAGGGGTCTGCCCCTACTTTGACGATGTCTTGATTGCAGGAGACTCCACACACATTCTATCTGAAAGACTTAGGGCTGTCCTGTTAAGATTCAGGGAATCAGGCCTCAAGCTCAGAAAAGACAAATGCAAGATCGGGGTGCCTTCTACTGAATTTCTGGGATTCAAAATTGATGCTTCTGGGATTCATCCTGCTGAATCCAAACTAACTGCTATTTTACAAGCACCCAGGCCAAAGTCTAAGGCCGAACTTCAGGCCTTCCTAGGCCTCCTGAATTTCTACAATTCTTTTCTTCCACATAAATCTAGTGTAGCTGAGCCTCTTCACAGGCTACTAGACAAACAAGCTGTGTGGCTGTGGTCACAAGCACATGAGGCTTGCTTTAAAGAAGTCAAGGCCTTGCTCACTTCTAACAGTGTTCTTGCACATTTCAACGAGTCTCTTCCTGTGTGCATCGCTTGTGATGCATCCCCCTACGGGGTGGGAGCTGTCCTGAGTCACCTCAGGTCTGATGGAACTCAGGTTCCTATTGCATACTACTCCAGAACACTGTATTCTGCCGAGCGCAACTACGCTCAGATAGACAGGGAGGCTCTGGCTGTTGTTGCTGGAATTAAAAAATTCCACGATTTTCTATATGGCAGGCATTTCACGGTCTTCACTGACCATAAGCCTCTGCTGGGACTGTTTACCACACGTAAGCAGACTCCCCACATCATTTCCCCTAGAATGCTTAGGTGGTATATTTTCTTGTCTGCATATGATTTTTCATTACTCCACAAGCCTGGGAAAGAAATGGGCCATGCTGATGGCCTCAGTAGATTGCCTCTGCCAGTAGTAGAAGCTGACCCCGCGCCAGCTGTCAACATTCTATCAATTCAAGCCTTGCCCGAGCTCCCTCTTAGTGCCAGGGATGTTACCGCTGAAACGGGTACAGATCACACACTTTCACGTGTCCGCTCCTGGGTCCTGTCCGGGTGGCCTGAGCACTGCCCTAGTCCTGAGTTTCAGAGTTTCTGGTCCAAAAGAAACGAACTGTCTGCTTTGGGGAAACAGAGTTGTCATTCCCACCTCAATGAGGACTAGGGTCTTAGAATCCCTCCACGAGGGTCATCCTGGCATTGTCCGTATGAAGGCTCTTGCACGAAGCCACTTGTGGTGGCCTGCTTTAGATAAAGATAGTGAGGCTAAGGTGCACGCATGCCACCTCTGCCAACGATCTCGCCCAGAGATGCCCCAAGCTCCTGTGCATAGATGGGAGGAAACACAGTCCCCATGGTCTAGGGTGCACATTGACTACGCTGGGCCCTTTCAGTGCCAGTTCTTCTTGGTCCTTGTTGACAGCCATTCAAAATGGCTTGAGGTTGTACCTGTCTCATCCACCACCACTGCAAAGACTATTCAGGTACTGAGGGGGATTTTTGCTGCACACGGGCTCCAGATGTCATTGTGTCTGACAACGGCCCTCAATTTACTTCCTCCGAATTCCAAGCTTTCTTGCAGGCCAACATGATTCGTCATGCCACTTCTGCACCCTTCCACCCGTCCACCAACGGTATGGCTGAACGCATGTGGCGCATCGCAAAGGAAACGCCTTTAAAGAGACTCGACCTACGGGGACTGGCATCACGTTGGCTTACTTCTCCTTTTCCTTATCGCACCACACCGTCCACATTCTACAGGGAAGTCCAGCTGAACTTCGTTGGGGGCGCCAACTTACTACGAGACTTGACCGGTTGCATCCGGACAGACTGCCTTCATCTACCTCACATCCTAGGGCAACTAGACAACTACTTGTGGGTGCCCCGGTTTGGGCTCGCAATTACGGGCCTGGTCATACATGGGTCCCCGCTTCTGTGTCCAGGATCACAGGTCCTCTCTCCTACTAGGTTGCCCTGGACAACGGTCGTGTCCTGCGTCGGCACATCGACCAACTCCGCTCTAGGCGGGACTTTTCTGCTGAAACTCCTGGGTCTTTTCCAGGGGGGTAGGGGGACCCTGTTGGAGCAAAGGGAAGGGCAAGAGCTACTGCCGCACCTCCACTGATGGGGCCACAAACGGCTCGTCCAAGTTCTGCATTGCTCCGAAAATACCGTCTGGAGCTTACCACACACAGGCACTCACGCCTACTCAAACTACTAACTAAACTAAAAACTCCTACTCACTACCTCCCCAGGGAGTCACCCCGGGGAGCATACTCACTTTCCACACACATCACACAGCACTCCAGCAACGGAGGATACCCGGGGCATCCCAACAAATCATTCCCCGCAAGAGAACTGGCACACAATTCCCAAGGTTGGCCTGACCTTACCCCAAATCCTACAGGGGGTCAAACATACACAGAGTTAGTCGAGGAACCAAGTCCCGACTACAACAACCCTATCACAAATCAGGGAACACCTGAGTTTTGGGAAAGTACAGAAACCCACACGAGCCCGAACACAGAATGG
>NW_024096522.1:0-3526 GCF_016545835.1 Crotalus tigris
TATCTCATGGCGCCACACCTTCGAGCAGAGGGATCAACGGGCCGGTGAAACAGCCAAGGAATACATCGCCGCGCTACGGAAGGCCGCCAAGCCCTGCGAGTTCAAGGACCTCGAGGAACGACTGAGGGACCGATTCGTGTGCGGGTTGAGGCATCGAGAGCTACAACAGAGACTTCTCGCTAAGGAAGAATTATCCTTCCAAGACGCTTTAAGGGAAGCCACCGCGGAAGAAGCAGCAGGCGGCGCCGTCAAGAACATGCGGCCGATCAGAAGCAGTGCAGAGGGTGCGTCCGTGCACCAAGACGACGTCCGACGAAACTCCGAGGAGGATCCGGACGAAGAAGTCGACCGTCTACACCCCGCGAAGGGAGAAAATCAGAAGGAAAGCTCTTCAGCTCCGCTCAAGTGCATCGGCTGTGGAGTTCGCCACAGGAGAACCGACTGCAAGTTCCGCTCCGCTACCTGCCGGGCATGCGGCAAACAAGGGCACATTGCAGCTGTGTGTCTGGGCCGACGAAAGGCACAACCTCAAGAAGACCGCCTGAAGGGTACCAGAGTCCCCAGCCAGAATAGGGTAGGTTTTTGCGCTTCGCGTAGAAACATTTGTAGGACAGGCACACACAAGCCCATGAAGAAAAAGCTGTCACTCAACGTGAAGCTACAAGGGGTTCCATTATCTATGGAACTAGACACAGGGTCCGCCCTTTCCATCATTTCCTTGCATACATTTAGGAAGATTTGTTCCAGTAGTGGGACTAAGGCCAAGTTAAGGCCTTCTGATATTGTATTAACTGATTTTCAGAACTCAAGAGTGTGTGTTAAGGGGGAGGCCACCCTTAACGTGCAATACAAGAGTTTTGAAGGTCCACTAGACTTGTTAGTCGTAGGGGGTGAAAGAACGAGTCTCATAGGACTCGATTGGTTTGAGGCCCTGGGGATACACGTCACAGGACTCAACAGCTTACAAACACTCGACCTACAGGAAGTCTGCAAGGAATTTGCAGATGTTTTCAGCCCCCAGCTGGGCACAGTCAAAGGACCACCTGTGTCCTTAAAGCTAGACCCCACTGTCACTCCCAGTAGGATTAAAGCAAGAAGGGTCCCTTTTGCTTTAAAAAGTAAGATTGACACTGAATTAGACAAACTAATCCAACAAGGAATCCTAGAACCTGTTGATTCCAGCCCATGGGAGACCCCCATTGTCACGCCTCTAAAGGCAAATGGGGACATTCGCATTTGTGCTGATTACAAATGCACACTCAATAAAGGCATTGCAGCAACATGCCTATCCTGTTCCTGTGGTCAGTCATATTCTGGCCTCCCTCAAGGGGGGGCGCGTTTTTGCAAAGCTTGACCTAGCTCAAGCGTATCAACAGCTGCCTGTTGATGATGAGGCTGCTATAGCTCAGACTATTGTGACCCACAGGGGAGCCTTTAAGGTAAAAAGGCTACAGTTTGGAGTGAATGTCGCTCCTGGGATTTTCCAAAGCGTTATGGAAAACACACTACGAGGTATACCAGGGGTCTGCCCCTACTTTGACGATGTCTTGATTGCAGGAGACTCCACACACAATCTAGCTGAAAGGCTTAGGGCTGTCCTGTTAAGATTCAGGAAATCAGGCCTTAAGCTCAGAAAAGACAAATGCAAGATTGGGGTGCCTTCTACTGAATTTCTGGGATTCAAAATTGATGCTGCTGGGATTCATCCTGCTGAATCCAAACTAACTGCTATTTTAGAAGCACCCAGGCCAAAGTCTAAGGCCGACCTTCAGGCCTTCCTAGGCCTCTTGAATTTCTACAATTCTTTTCTTCCACATAAGCTAGTGTCGCTGGTCCTCTTCACCGCTACTAACAAACAAGCTGTGTGGCTGTGGTCACAAGCACCATGAGGCTTGCTTAAAGAAGTCAGGCCTTGCTCCCTCTAACAGTGTTTCTTGCACATTTCAACGAGTCTCTTCCTGTGTGCATCGCTTGTGATGCATCCCCCTACGGGGTTGGAGCTGTCCTGAGTCACCTCAGGTCTGATGTAACTCAGGTTCCTATTGCATACTACTCCAGAACATTGTCTTCTGCCGAGCGCAACTACGCTCAGATAGACAGGGAGGCTCTGGCTGTTGTTGCTGGAATTAAAAAATTCCACGATTTTCTATATGGCAGGCATTTCACGGTCTTCACTGACCATAAGCCTCTGCTGGGACTGGTTACCACACGTAAGCAGACTCCCCACATCATTTCCCATCATTTCCCAATGCTTAGGTGGTCTATTTTTTTTGTCTGCCATATGATTTTCATTACGCCAAGCCTGGGAAAGAAATGGGCCATGCTGATGGCCTCAGTAGGTTGCCTCTGCCAGTAGTAGAAGCTGACCCCGCGCCAGCTGTCAACATTCTATCAATCCAAGCCTTGCCCGAGCTTCCTCTTAGTGCCAGGGATGTTACCGCTGAAACAGATACAGATCACACACTTTCACGTGTCCGCTCCTGGGTCCTGTCCGGGTGGCCTGAGCACTGCCCTATTCCTGAGTTTCAGAGTTTCTGGTCCAAAAGGAACGAATTGTCCCTTTCTCAGGGTTGTTTGCTTTGGGGAAACAGAGTTGTCATTCCCACCTCACTGATGACTAGGGTCGTAAATCCCTCCCGAGTCATCCTGGCATTGTTCGTATGAAGGCTCTTGCACGCAGCCACTTGTGTGGCCTGTTTTAGATAAGGATATTGAGGCTAAGGTGCATGCATGCCACCTGTGCCAATGATCTCGCCCAGAGATGTCCCAAGCTCCCGTGCATAGATGGGAGGAAACACAGTCCCCATGGTCTAGGGTGCACATTGACTACGCTGGGCCCTTTCAGGGCCATTTCTTCTTGGTCCTTGTTGACAGCCATTCAAAATGGCTTGAGGTTGTACCTGTCTCATCCACCACCACTGCAAAGACTATTCAGGTACTGAGGGGGATTTTTGCTGCACACTGGCTCCCAGATGTCATTGTGTCTGACAACGGCCCTCAATTTACTTCCTCCGAATTCCAAGCTTTCTTGCAGGCCAACATGATTCGTCATGCCACTTCTGCACCCTTCCACCTGTCCACAACGGGGGTAAGGGGTGGGCGGAACGCAATTGTGTGTCGCATGCTCAGTGGTGGACGCCTTGAAGAGAGCTCTGACTCTGGGACTGTTGGCATCACATGGTTGGCTGACTTTCTCCTTTCTTATCGCACCACACCGTACACTTCTACAGGGAGAAGTCCAGCTGAACTTCGTTGGGGGCGCCAACTTACTACTAGACTTGACCGGTTGCATCCGGACAGACTGCCTTCATCTACCTCACATCCTAGGGCACCTAGACGACTACTTGTGGGTGCCCCGGTTTGGGCTCGCAATTACGGGCCTGGTCATACAGGGGTCCCCGCTTCTGTGTCCAGGATCACAGGTCCTCTCTCCTACGAGGTTGCCCTGGACAACGGTCGTGTCCTGCGTCGGCACATCGACCAACTCCGCTCTAGGCGGGACTTTTCTGCTGAAACTCCTGGGTCT